>NW_027590203.1:0-45000 GCF_964213995.1 Mustelus asterias
TACCCTGGTTACTGGGTTATCCTGGTTACTGGGTTACCCTGGTTACTGGGTTTACCCTGGTTACTGGGTTACGCTGGTTACCAGCTTCAGACTCGAGGGTGACCAGGTCTGAATCTTCGGTTCTGTTGGGGATGAGCTGGGTGCGCTGGTTACCAATCCTGAGGCAGCTCGGCTGTGGGAGTCATCACCCTAACGATGTAAATCAGATCCTTCACCCTAGAGACCAGCAACACCGAGGGCGGAGTGTCCTCGGAAACAGACCGAGTGACACCGAGGGCGGGAAAATGATGGAGTGGCGTGAGCCCTGGGGGCAGTGTTCGCCATGTTGTCCAGCACAGAACCCAAACAATATGAAGGGCGGGTCCGCTGACGCCAGATCCCTGCCAGCAACTCAGCTTTCAAAAATAACCCCCCCCACCCTCCCCCAACCCCTGCAAAACACCCAACTCTCCATGCAACACCCCCCCTCTGATGGAACATTGCCCCAGCGCTGCCCCCTGGCATTACCCCATCGACAAATTGACCAACTGAATCTGCAACTTGATCAATGTATCTGTAAATTGACCACAGATGTGGGGGTTCAGTGGGTTAGTGGGGTAAATACGTGGGGTTACAGGGATAAGGCCTGGGTGGGATGCTCTGTCCGAGAGTCGGTGCAGACTCGATGGGCCGAATGGCCTCCTTCTGCACTGTAGGGATTCTATGATTCGATGAAATTGATCAACATATCCCACAAATAGACAGATCTATTTAACGAAGAAGAGAATAGCTTTAGGGTTAGGGTGAGAGGACGATACTGGTGAGGTATTATTGGGGAACACAGAGATGGCGGAGGCACTGACCAACGTTCTGCCTCTCTCCTCATGGTGGAGAATAATGAAGATTTTCACAACACTGCAGTTAATGCAGAGCAGCTTGGTGCAATAAGTATCACTCAGGAGAAGGTATTGAATAAACTAATGGGATTAAAGGCAGATAAGTCCCCAGGACCTGATGGTCTGCACCCTAGGATATTCATAGAATCCCTACAGTGCAGAAGAGGCCATTCGGCCCATCGAGTCTGCACCGACTACAATCCCATTGTGGCCCTATTCCCATAACCCCACATATTTACCCTAGCTAGTCCCCCTGACACTAAGGGGCAATTTAGCACGGCCAATCCACCTAACCCGCGCATCTTTCAGAGTGCGGGAGGAAACCGGAGCACCCGGAGGAAACCCACGCAGACACGGGGAGAATGTGCAAACTCCACACAGACAGTGACCCAAGCCGGGAATCGAACCCGGGTCCCTGACGCTGTGAGGCAGCAGTGCTAACCACTGTGCCACCATGCCGACCCCCAGTAAACCCTCTCCATACCTGTCCCACTCTCTCCCCCTGCCTGTCACAGGCTATATTCTGTATAATTTAATTTGCTTATCTTGTTAATTTTTCACTACTTGTTCTCTCTTGTTGGCCCCAAGCTCTGGAATATTCTGTGCTCGCTGTTAATCCTTCGTTCCCCCCATGCTCTGCGTTGAAGTTAATCCTCGTTCCATCCTTGCACTCCCGTCGCAGGACACGCTCTTGGCCCTCAGTTCCACAGTCCCTCAACCCTCCATAATCTACCTCAAGTTTCACTCAACAACAACCACTTTGCAGATGGTGTCAGCCAGGGCTGCGAGTGGGGGCATACTCGATTGCCTTAGAGCTAAAAGAATGTGGGGTATGATCCCCACTTGGAAGGCATTTAATCCAGACTCACAAGACCAGAAGGTGTGGGAGCAGAAGGAGGACATTCGGCCCATCGAGTCTGCGCCACCATTCTCACCATGAGATAATGACTGCTCTGATATGATAGTCCTCCACTTTCCCGCCTTATTCCCCATAACCCTCAACCCTCAGGGGCGGCACGGTGGCACAGTGGTTAGCATTGCTGCCTCACAGTGCCAGGGACCCGGGTTCGATTCCAGCCTCGGGTCACTGTGTGGAGTTTGCACATTCTCCCCGTGTCTGCGTGGGTTTCCTCCGGGTGCTCCGGGTTTCCTCCCACAGTCCAAAGATGTGCGGGTTAGGTGGATTGGCCATGCTAAATTGACCCTTGGTATCAGAGGGATAAACAGGGTAAATACGTGGGGTTACGGGGATGGGTGGGATTGTGGTCGGTGCAGACTCGATGGGCTGAATGGCCTCCTTCTGCACTGTAGGGATTCTATGATTCTATCAACCCTCGATTCCCTTAAAAATCTGTCTATCTCAGCCTTGAACATCGTGGAATTATAGAATCCCTACAGTGCAGAAGGAGGCCATTCAACCCATCGAGTTTGCACCAACCACAATCCCACCCAGGTCCTATCCCCAGAACCCCAATGCATTTACCTTAGCTAGTCCCCCTGACACGAAGGGGCAATTTAGCATGGCCAATCCACCTAACCATCTCGTCTTTCGGACAGTGGGAGGAAACCGGAGCACCCGGAGGAAACCCACGCAGACACGGGGAGGACGTGCAGACTTCGCACAGTCAGTGACCCAAGCCGGGAATTGAACCCGGGTCCCTGGCGCTGTGAGGCAGCAGTGCTAACCACTGTGCCACCGTTCTACCCTACATTGAGTACAGGAGCAGGGATGTGTTGTTGCAGTTATACAGGGCCTTGGTGAGGCCACACCTAGAGTATTGTGTACAGTTTTGGTCTCCTTTCCTGAGGAAGGATGTTCTTGCTCTGGAGGGAATGCAGCGAAGGTTTACCAGGCTGATTCCGGGGATGGCGGGACTGATGTATGAGGAGAGATTGACTAGGTTAGGATTGTTTTCGCTGGAGTTCAGACGAGTGAGGGGGGAATCTCATAGAGACTTATAAAATTCTAACAGGACTAGACAGGGTAGATGCAGGGAGGATGTTCCCGATGGTGGGGGAGTCCAGAACCAGAGGTCACAGTCTGAGGATTCAGGGTAGACCATTCAGGACGGAGGTGAGGAGACATTTCTTCACCCGGTGAGCCTGTGGAATTCATTACCACAGGAAGTAGTTGATGCCAAAACATTGAATGTATTCAAGAGGCGGCTGGATGTAGCACTTGGGGTGAATGGGATCAAAGGTTATGGGGAAAGCAGGATTAGGCTATTGAGTTGGATGATCAGCCATGATCGTGATGAATGGCGGAGCAGGCTCGAAGGGCCGAATGGCCTCCTCCTGCTCCTGTCTTCTGTGTTTCTATGTTAACGACCCAGCCTCTACAGCCCTCTGCGGGAAAGAATTCCACAGATTCACTCCCCAGATTCTGCCCCTTCCCTCCCCTCCACCCCCCCTCCCCCCCTCCCCTACACTAACGCACGGCCGAGGGAATACTGCATTGCCTGAGGCGCACCTTTCAGGCTCGACCCGGGCATTGTTTGGAAGGGACATGGGGAATCCTCTCGATGCCGGTAACCGGTGTCACGGAGGCAGACGGTCTGGTTCTAATTGCTTCGCTGCCGTTTGTGGGATCCTGCTGTGCACGAACTGACGGCTTCGCTTCCTGCATTGCAAAAACCCCAGCGGCGATCCCATTGGCTGTTAAAAAGGCTGTCGGAAAGGGTCGGGGCTGCAAAGGGTGTCAAGAGAAAAGCTCGAGCTAAGAGGCTAACATTTCACGGCAGCTCGAGTAACTAAGCGCTAACACAGACTGACTCACTGACATTAATGCATTCATGTCTGAAGACTGACTTTAAACCCCCGGGCTGTAATGTCTCAGTGTCGCGGTTTGTCTCGGAGTTCAGCGGGGGTGGAGGGGGGAGTTGTGGGGGGGTGGGGAGGCGCAGGGGGGTGCTGCAGGGGGGTGGGGTGGCTGCAGGGGGGGTGCTTTGTCAAGTTTTAACCAACGATGCCTCCCTTGTACAAAAACTGGTTGTACAGGGTTAGCGATCACTAAGAAAGGCACCTTGTTAGACTCAACCTCTACTCTCTTCTCCTGAAGATAACTGATTTGATTAGAACAAAGATCAAAGAACCAAGAAAATTACAGCACAGGAACAGGCCCTTCGGCCCCTCCAAGCCTGCACCGACCATGCTGCCCGACTGAATTAAAACCCCCGACCCTTCCGGGGACCATAACCCTCTATTCCCATCCTATTCATGTATTTGTCAAGACGCCCCTTAAAAGTCACTATCGTATCCGCTTCCACTACCTCCCCCGGCAGCGAGTTCCAGGCACCCACCACCCTCTGTGTAAAAAACTTGCCTGGTACATCTCCTTTAAACCTTGCCCCTCGCACCTTAAACCTGTGCCCCCGAGTAATTGACTCTTCCACCCTGGGAAAAAGCTTCTGACTATCCACTCTGTCCATGCCCCTCATAATCTTGTAGACTTCTATCAGGTCGCCCCTCAACCTCCGTCGCTCCAGTGAGAACAAACCAAGTTTCTCCAACCTCTCCCCATAGCTAATACCCTCCAGACCAGGCAACATTCTGGTTTGATTTGATTTATTATTGTCACATATATTAGTGAAAAATATTGTTTCTTGCACGCTACACAGACAAAGCATACCGTTCATAGAGAAGGAAAGGAGAGAGTGCAGAATGTAGTGTTATAGTCATAGCTAGGGTGTAGAGAAAGATCAACTTAATGCGAGGTAGGCCGATTCAAAAGTCTGACGGCAGCAGGGAAGAAGCTGTTCTTGAGTCGGTTGGTACGTGACCTCAGACTTTTGTATCTTTTTCCTGACGGAAGAAGGTGGAAGAGAGAATGTCCGGGGTGCGTGGGGTCCTTGATTATGTTGGCTGCTTTGCCGAGGCAGCGGGAAGTGTAGACAGAGTCAGTGGATGGGAGGCTGGTTTGCGTGATGGATTGGGCTTTGTTCACAACCCTCTAGTTCCTTGGGGTCTGGGTCAGAGCAGGAGCCAGACCAAGCTGTGATACAACCAGAGAGAATGCTTTCTATGGTGCATTTATAAATGCTGATGAGAGTCATAGAATAGAATCATAGAATCCCTACAGTGCAGAAGGAGGCCATTCGGCCCATCGAGTCTGCACCGACCACAATCCCACCCAGGCCCTACCACCACATATTCTACCCACTAATCCCTCTAACCTACGCATCTCAGGACTCTAAGGGGCAATGTTTAACCTGGCCAATCAACCTAACCTGCACATCTTTGGACTGTGGGAGGAAACCGGAGCACCCGGAGGAAACCCACGCAGACACGAGAAGAATGTGCAAACTCCACACAGACAGTGACCCGAGCCGGGAATCGAACCCGGGACCCTGGAGCTGTGAAGCAGCAGTGCTAACCACTGTGCTACCGTGCCGCCCCAACGTCGTAGCTGACATGCCAAGTTTCCTTAGTCTTCTGAGAAAGTAGAGGCGTTAGTGGGCTTTCTTAATTATAGTGTCGGCACGGGGGGAACTAGGACAGGTTGTTGGTGATCTGGACACCTAAAAACCTGAAGCTTTCCACCATTTCTACTTCATCCCTGTTGATGTAGACAGGATGTGGAGATGCCGGTGTTGGACTGGGGTAAACACAGTAAGAAGTTTAACAACACCAGGTTAAAGTCCAACAGGTTTATTTGGTAGCAAAAGCCACACAAGCTTTCGGAGCTGCAAGCCCCTTCTTCAGGTGAGTGGGAATTCTGTTCACAAACAGAGCATATAAAGACACAAACTCAATTTACATGTAGAAACTTGATGTCTGTGTCGATATGCGCGATCTTCTTGGAGAGTTTTTGCTACCAAATAAACCTGTTGGACTTTAACCTGGTGTTGTTAAACTTCTTACTGTGTTTACCCCAGTCCAACGCCGGCATCTCCACATCGTGACTACCATCGACACCGCAAACTGCCGGCTCCAAGTGGAGAGGATCTTGCAGCTCCGAAAGCTTGTGTGGCTTTTGCTACCAAATAAACCTGTTGGACTTTAACCTGGTGTTGTTAAACTTCTTACGATGTAGACAGGGCCATGTTCCCCTTTATGCTTCCTGAAGTCGATGGCAACCCCCTTCGTTTTGTTGACATTAAGACTGTGTGACACAGTGTCCAACTGGATTGGACACTGCGATTGAAGATTCAAAATGCTCCGTAAAAGAAGGGAATGCTGCAAACTCTGGGCTTTGTTGCTGGTTTTTGATCCAGAGGAAAGCTCTCGCCCTCGTTTGAGGGAGAGATACAGGCGACACCAGGTGTTAACTCCTTTTCTCCCTCCTCCAACGCTGTCCAACTCACTCAGTATTTCTGGCATTTGCTATTTTTATTTCAGATTCCAGCAATCCAGTTCAAAACATTCACATCCACATACAAACCTGTCGCACTGGAGTTCCACTCCACGGTATACAAGACCAGTTTGGACAAGTTTAACTGCCACCCTCATTTCCAAGTTGCACTGGTTTTTTTGGCAGCACGGTGGGTTAGCACCGCCATCTCACAGCGCCAGGGACCCACGTTTGATTCCTGACTTGGGTCACTGTCTGTGTGGAGTTTGCTCATTCTCCCCGTGTCTGCGTGGGTTTCCTCCGGGTGCTCCGGTTTCCTCCCACACTCCAAAGATGGGTGGTTAAATGGATTGGCCATGTTAGATCGCCCCTTAGTGTCCAAAAATGTGCAGGTTAGGTGGATTTGCCATGGTAAATTGCCCCTTAGTGTCCCAAGATGTGCAGGTTAGATGGATTGGCCATGTTAAATCACCCCTTAGTGTCCAAAGATGTGCAGGTTAGGTGGATTGGCCATGCTAAATTGTCCCTTAGTGTCCACCTGATGAAGGAGCAGCGCTCCGAAAGCTCGTGATTCCAAATAAACCTGTTGGACTTTAACCTGGTGTTGTGAGACTTCTTACTGTGCCCACCCTAGTCCAACGCCGGCATCTGCACATCAGTTCGAGGGTAAGTAGGGATGGGAAATAAATGCTGGCCAGCCAGTCATGCCCATGTCCCAGGAAAGAACAAAAAAAAAGACAAGAGAAACCCAACAGCATTGGGCTGTCTCATTGAAGTGAGGCCACGTGTGAGGGGAGAATCGGAATGGGAGCTGTGGGAGGCCTATCTGGAGTCCGTGTTATAGCAACGATGCATTTGGATTGCAGGCCTCGGCTTTGTACCAGCGCATCTCTGCCTTCAGCTCATGGAGATGTCAGCACCATTCAGCTTCAGCTGTCAGTCCATTTCCTCTTCTCTCTTTCCCTGATGTCTCACTTGTTGGAATGCTTGAGGGAGCTTTTCAAATTCTCTCTCAAAGATGTTCTGGGTCAATAAAGAAAAAGCAGTTCCTTGGCTCACTGCCAGGAACACTGTGGAAGAAAATGTTCTGAAGTGAGACACATTCTGCACAATGCTGATTCTATCTCAGCGTCTCTCCATAAAATAACTCTTCCCTGATCGACCCGCAATAATTGTCACAATTCCTTAAACCCTTATCCGAATATCGGAATCAGTCAGTGCTTGTTCCACACACGGTGAAGTAAGCATCGGTGGTTTTTAGACATAAGAACGTGAATAGGAGCACACGAGGGGGTGGGCTCGTGGTATTGTCACTGGACTAGTGATCCAGCGTAGTGCTGTGGGGACCCGGGTTCGAATCCCACCACGGCCGATGGTGCAGTTGGAATTTAATAAAAACCTTCAATTAAAAGCCTAATGATGAATCCACTTGCCGATTGTCGTAAAAACCCACCTGGGTTCACCAATCCCTCTTTGGGGAAGGAAATCTGCCGTCCTTACCCGGTCGGGCCTACGTGTGACTCCAGACTCACAGCAATGTGGTTGACTCTTAAATGCTCTCAAGGATGGGCAATAGATGCTGTCCCCGCCAGTGACGCCCATGTCCCGTGGACGTGTATAAAAAAAAGTAGGACGTTTGGAGGAGAAAGGGGGATCAGGATATTGAATTTGATGATCAGCCATGATCGTAATGAATGGCAGAGAAGGGCCGAATGGCCTCCTCCTGCTTCTGGTTTCTATTCAGTATGAACATGGTCGATCTTGGGCTTCACTTTCCCGCCCACTCCCCGTATCCCCCCCCATCCTCAGAGGTCAAATATTTGTTGGTTTCAGTTGTAACAGTGGAGCACCCACAACCCTCTGGAGAACTCCAAAGATTCACCCGCTCTGGAATTCTCCAGTCGCCTACGCCCCGCTACTGCTGCTGGGGCGGTCGGAGGATTTAGCGCTCAGCCAAGTCTCTGTTTCACAGCAGCGGGACCGGATAATCCCAACGGCGGGCAAGGTCGGAGAATTCCGGTCCTCGTCTGGGACCAATCCAATGAGGAGGAGGAGAAAGATGAGGATCCTCAACACAACATTAAAGATCAAAGAACAGTACAGCACAGGAACAGGCCCTTCGGCCCTCCAAGCCTGCGCCGATCATGATGCCTGCCTAAACTAAAACCGTACGCACTTACAGAGTCCGTATCCTTCCATTCCCATCCTATTCATGTATTTGTCTAGATGCCCCTTAAATGCCGCTATCGTACCCGCTCCCACCACCTCCCTGGGCAGCGCGTTCCAGACATTCACCACCCTCTGCGTAAAAAGCTTGCCTCGCACATCTCCTCTAAACTTCTCCCCACGCACCTTAAACCCATGTCCCCGAGTACTTGACTTTTCTACCCTAGGAAAGAGCATCTGACTATCCACTCTGTCCATGCCCCTCATAATCTTGTAAACCTCTATCAGGTCACCCCTCAACCTCCGTCATTCCAGTGAGAACAAACCAAGTTTACCCAACCTCTCCTCATAGCTAATACCCTCCAGACCAGGCAACATCCTGGTAAACCTCTTCTGTACCCTCTCCAAAGCATCCACATCCTTCTGGCAGTGTGGTGACCAGAATTGTACACAATATTCTAAATGAGGCCTAACTAAGGTTCTGTACAACTGCCAATTTTTATACTCAATGCCCCGACCGATGAAGGCAAGCATCCCGTATACCTTCTTGACAACCTTCTCCACCTGTGTTGCCACTTTCAGTGACTGGTGGACATGTACACCATTAGGCACTGCCATCGCTGCCCTTAAGAGAAAAATAGGAGGAACATAGAACATAGAACAGTACAGCACAGAACAGGCCCTTCGGCCCACGATGTTGTGCTGAGCTTTATCTGAAACCAAGATCAAGCTATCCCACTCCCTATCATCCTGGTGTGCTCCATGTGCCTATCCAATAACCGCTTGAAAGTTCCTAAAGTGTCCGACTCCACTATCACAGCAGGCAGTCCATTCCACACCCCAACTACTCTGAGTAAAGAACCTACCTCGTACATCCCTCCTATATCTCCCACCATGAACCTTATAGTTATGCCCCCTAGTAATAGCTACATTCACCCGAGGAAATAGTCCCTGAACGTCCACTCTATCTATCCCCCTCATCATCTTATAAACCTCTATTAAGTCGCCTCTCATCCTCCTCTGCTCTAAAGAGAAAAAGGAACTACACCATCTACATGCACACCAAGAACAGGAAACTTGAGAAACTCGGCATCACCACCAGCAGCAACCAAGCCTCCCCCGGTACCACAGTAGAAAACAGTACCACTGCAGGGAAGTCCATTGTCAACTTGTCCGACTACACACTTCAACCAGATGAAATCGAAGTTCTCAGCCGAGGGCTTAATTTTTGCCCCACCACCAAAATAGACCCCATCAGTCTCGCAGCAGACACAGAGGAATTCATCAGGCGAATGAGGCTGAGGGAGTTCTTCCACAAACCCCAAGAGGCCAACAACGAACACAATGAGACAGCCAATGAACCGGAACAGCCGACAGAGAGACCCGCAGTGCATCCGAAGAGGAAAGAGTCGAATTGGACTCCTCCGGAAGGCCGCTGCCCTCGACTTGACATGTATGCCCAAGCCATCAGGAGGTGCGTCAACATCAAATTCATCAGCCGCACTCACAAGACAGCCCCGAACATCACCCAAGCACAACGCAACGCCATCCACGCTCTCAAGACCAACCGCAACATTGTCATCAAACCAGCAGACAAAGGAGGGGCCATCGTCATACTGAACAGAACGGATTACTGCAAAGAAGTGTACCGACAACTCAACAACGAGGAACACTACAGACAGTTACCTGCAGATCCGACCAAAGAACACACCCGTCAACTCAACACTCTGATCAAGACCTTTGATCCGGACCTTCAGAACACCCTCCGTGCTCTCATCCCACGTACTCCCCGCGTTGGAGATCTCTACTGCCTCCCGAAGATACACAAGGCAAACACACCCGGCCGTCCCATCGTATCGGGCAATGGGACCCTGTGCGAGAACCTCTCCGGCTATGTCGAGGGCATCCTGAAACCCATTGTACAAAGAACCCCCAGCTTTTGTCGCGACACGACGGACTTCCTACAGAAACTCGGCACACATGGAGCAGTTGAACCAGGAGCGCTCCTCGTCACAATGGATGTCTCGGCACTCTACACCAGCATCCCCCATGATGATGGCATTGCTGCAACGGCCTCAGTGCTCAGCGCCAACAACTGCCAGTTTCCAGATGCAATTTTACATCTCATCCGCTTCATCCTGGACCACAATATCTTCACCTTCAACAACCAGTTCTTCATCCAGACACACGGAACAGCCATGGGGACCAAATTCGCACCTCAATATGCCAACATCTTCATGCACAGGTTCGAACAAGACTTCTTCACCGCACGGGACCTTCAACCGATGCTATACACTAGATACATCGATGACATTTTCTTCCTTTGGACTCATGGTGAACAATCACTGAAACAACTCTATGATGACATCAACAAGTTCCATCCCACCATCAGACTCACCATGGACTACTCTCCGGAATCGGTTGCATTCTTGGACACACGCATCTCCATTAAGGACGGTCACCTCAGCACCTCACTGTACCGCAAGCCCATGGATAACCTCACGATGCTCCACTTCTCCAGCTTCACCCTAAACACGTTAAAGAAGCCATCCCCTACGGACAAGCCCTCCGTATACACAGGATCTGCTCGGATGAGGAGGATCACAACAGACACCTCCAGACGCTGAAAGATGCCCTCATAAGAACAGGATATGGCGCTAGACTCATTGATCAACAGTTCCAACGCGCCACAGCGAAAAACCGCACCGACCTCCTCAGAAGACAAACACGGGACACAGTGGACAGAGTACCCTTCGTTGTCCAGTACTTCCCCGGAGCGGAGAAGCTACGGCATCTCCTCCGGAGCCTTCAACATGTCATTGATGAAGACGAACATCTCGCCAAGGCCATCCCCACACCCCCACTTCTTGCCTTCAAACAACCGCACAACCTCAAACAGACCATTGTCCGCAGCAAACTACCCAGCCTTCAGGAGAACAGTGACCATGACACCACACAACCCTGCCACAGCAACCTCTGCAAGACGTGCCGGATCATCGACACAGATGCCATCATCTCACATGAGAACACCATCCACCAGGTACACGGTACATACTCTTGCAATTCGGCCAACGTTGTCTACCTGATACGCTGCAAGAAAGGATGTCCCGAGGCATGGTACATTGGGGAAACTATGCAGACGCTGCGACAACGGATGAATGAACACCGCTCGACAATCACCAGGCAAGACTGTTCTCTTCCTGTTGGGGAGCACTTCAGCGGTCACGGGCATTCGGCCTCTGATATTCGGGTAAGCGTTCTCCAAGGCGGCCTTTGCGACACACGACAGCGCAGAGTCGCTGAGCAGAAACTGATAGCCAAGTTCCGCACACACGAGGACGGCCTCAACCGGGATATTGGGTTCATGTCACACTATTTGTAACTCCCACAGTTGCATGGACCTGCAGAGTTTCACTGGCTGTCTTGTCTGGAGACAATACACATCTTTTTAGCCTGTCTTGATGCTCTCTCCACTCACATTGTTTCGTCCCTTAAAGACTTGATTAGTTGTAAGTATTTGCATTCCAACCATTATTCATGTAAATTGAGTCTGTGTCTTTATAAGCTCTGTTTGTGAACAGAATTCCCACTCACCTGAAGAAGGGGCTAAGAGCTCCGAAAGCTTGTGTGGCTTTTGCTACCAAATAAACCTGTTGGACTTTAACCTGGTGTTGTTAAACTTCTTACTAAAGAGAAAAGCCCTAGCTCCCTCAACCTTTCCTCATAAGACCTACCCTCCAAACCAGGCAGCATCCTGGTAAATCTCCTTTGCACTCTTTCCAGCGCTTCCACATCCTTCTTATAGTGAGGTGACCAGAACTGCACACAATATTCCAAATGTGGTCTCACCAAGGTCCTGTACAGTTGCAGCATAACCCCACGGCTCTTAAACTCCAACCCCCTGTTAATAAATGCTAACACACTATAGGCCTTCTTCACGGCTCTATCCACTTGAGTGGCAACCTTCAGAGATCTGTGGATATAGAAACATAGAAACATAGAAAACTACAGCACAAAACAGGCCCTTCGGCCCCACAAGTTGTGCCGAACATATCCCTACCTTTTAGGCCTACCTATAACACTCCATCCTATTAAGTCCCATGTACTCATCCAGGAGTCTCTTAAAAGACCCTATTGAGTTTGCCTCCACCACCACTGACGGCAGCCGATTCCACTCGCCCACCACCCTCTGTGTGAAAAACTTCCTCCAAACATTTCCCCTGTACCTACCCCCCAGCACCTTAAACCTGTGTCCTCTCGTAGCAGCCATTTCCACCCAGGGAAAAAGCCTCTGAGAGTCCACCCGATCTATGCCTCTCAACATCTTATACACCTCTTTTAGGTCTCCTCTCATCCTACGTCTCTCCAAGGAGAAAAGACCGAGCTCCCTCAGCCTATCCTCATAAGGCATGCCACTCAATCCAGGCAACATCCTTGTAAATCTCCTCTGCACCCTTTCAATCTTTTCCACATCCTTCCTGTAATGAGGCGACCAGAACTGAGCACAGTACTCCAAGTGGGGTCTGACGAGGGTCTTATTTAGCTGCATCATTATCCCCGGACTCCTAAACTCAATCCCTCGATTGATAAAGGCCAGCACACCATACGCCTTCTTAACCACCTCCTCCACCTGCGGGGCCGATTTTAGAGTCCAATGGACCCGGACCCCAAGGTCCTTCTGATCCTCTACCGTACTGAGAGTCTTTCCCTTTATATTGTACTCCTTCATCCCATTCGACCTGCCAAAATGGACCACTACGCATTTATCTGGGTTGAAGTCCATCTCCCACTTCTCCGCCCAGTCTTGCATCCTATCTATGTCCCTCTGCAACTTCTGACATCCCTCCAGACTATCCACAACCCCACCAACCTTTGCGTCGTCGGCAAACTTACCAACCCATCCCTCCACTTCCACATCCAGGTCATTTATGAAAATGACCAACAGCAAGGGTCCCAGAACAGATCCCTGGGGCACACCACTAGTGTCCGACCTCCAATTAGAAAAAGACCCATCTATACACACTCTCTGCCTCCTTTGGGCAAGCCAGTTCTGGATCCACAGGGCAGCAGCCCCTTGGATCCCATGCCCTCTCACTTTTTCGAGAAGCCTTGCATGGGGGACCTTATCGAACGCCTTGCTAAAATCCATATAAACCACATCCACCGCTTTCCCTTCGTCAATGTGTTTGGTCACATTTTCGAAGAACTCCACCAGGCTCGTAAGGTACGATCTGCCCTTGACAAAGCCATGCTGAGTATTCTTGAGCATACTAAACCTCTCTAAATGCTCATAAATCTTGTCCCTCAGGATCTTCTCCATCAGCTTACCAACCACTGAGGTTAGACTCACTGGTCGGTAATTTCCTGGGCTATCCCTATTCCCCTTCTTGAAAATAGGAACCACATCCGCAATCCTCCAATCCTCCGGCACCTCTCCCGTCTCCATCGACGACGCAAAGATCATCGCCAGAGGCTCTGCAATCTCTTCCCTCGCCTCCCACAGTAACCCACTATGAACCCCAAGATCTCTCTGTTCCTCCACATTCCTCAGAACCCTACCTTTGACCCTGTAATCCGATCAAGGAGTCGATCATTTGGCCCGTTTAGCCTGCTCCGCCAGGACTACTAGATCATGGCTGATATTCAATGTCAATGCCACCTTCCTGCACCCTCATAGAATCTCTCCAGTACAGAAGGAGGCCATTCGGCCCATCGAGTATGCACCAACCATAATCCCTTGATGTCTCTGCTATCTAGAAATTATTGACATCTGCTATAAACATACTCAGGGACTGATCCGCCACAGTCCTCTGAGGTAGAGAATTCAAAAGATTCATCACCGAGTGAAGAAATTCTTCTTCATCTTAGTCCTAACTGACCTGTCCCTTCTTCCAAGACTGTGTCCTGTGGTTCTGTACACCTATACAGTGTGATGGGATACTCCCCACTTGCCTGGATGGGAGCAGCTCCAACAACACTCAAGAAGCTCAACACCATCCAGGACAAAGCAGCCCCACTTGATTGGCACCACATCTACAAACATTCACTCCCTCCACCACCGACGCTCAGTAGCAGCCGTGTGTACCATCTACAAGATGACTTGATTTGATTTGGTTTGATTTATTATTGTCACATGTATTATCATACAGTGAAAAGTATTGTTTCTTGCGCGCTATACAAAGCATACCGTTCATAGAGAAGGAAACGAGAGAGTGCAGAATGTAGTGTTACAGTCATAGCTAGGGTGTAGAGAAAGATCAACTTAATGCAAGATAGGTCCATTCAAAATCTGACAGCAGCAGGGAAAAAGCTGTTCTTGAGTCGGTTGGTACGTGACCTCAGACTTTTGTATCTTTTTCCCGAAGGAAGAAGGTGGAAGAGAGAATGTCCGGAGTGCGTGGGGTCCTTAATTATGCTGGCTGCTTTGCCACGGCAGTGGGAAGTGCAGACAGAGTCAATGGATGGGAGGCTGGTTTGCGTGATGGATTGGGTTACATTCACAACCTTTTGTAGTTTCTTGCGGTCTTGGGCGTGCTCTGCAGCAACTCATCAAGACTCCTTTGACAGCACCTTCCAAACCCGTGACCTCTACATCGAGAAGGACAAGGGCAGCAGATACCTGGGAACGCCACCACCTGCAAGTTCCCCCTCCAAGCCACTCACCATCCTGACTTGGAAATATATCGGCCGTTCCCTCACTGTCGCTGGGTCAAAATCCTGGAACTCCCTCCCTAACAGCACTGTGGGTGTACCTACACCACAGTGTCTGTTCAAGAAGGCAGCTCACCACCACCTTCTCAAGGGGCAATTAGGGATGGGCAATAAATGCTGGCCTGGGCAGCGATGCCCATGTCCCATAATTGTGACCGGGTGTGACAGGGTTGCTGAAGTTGGGATGTTTCCTCTGGCTGGCGAGAGGAACCAGAGGGTGCAGTCTCAGAATAATAAGACTGAGAACATAAGAACTAGGAGAAGGAGGAGGCCATTCAGCCCGTTGAGTCTATTCCACCATTCAATAAGATCATGGCTGATCTCATCTTGGCCTCGCTGCCATCTTTCTGCCTGCTCTCCATAACCCTTCATCCTGTTACTGATTAAACATCTATCCTTCTCCTCCTTAAATTTGTTTAGTGTCCCAGCATCCACCGCACTCCGGGGTAGAGAATTCCACACATTCACCACCCTTTGAGTGAAGTCATTCCTCTTCATTTCTGATTCAAACCTGCCACCCATTAGCCTAAAACAATGGCCTCTCGTTCTAGAATGTCCAACAGGGGGAAACATCTGCTCTGTGCCAACCCTGTCCATCCCCTTCAGCATGTTATATACCACAATTAGATCTCCTCTCACTCTCCTAAACTCCAGAGAGTATAGGCCTAATCTGTTCAATCCCCCTTCACGCGACAAACCCACCAACTCTGGAAACAATCTTGTGAACCTTCTGTGAACTGCCTCCAATGCAATCGAATCCCTCCCCAAGTAAAGGGAGCAAAACTGTGCGCAGTACTCCAGATGTGGCCTCACCAATGCCTAATACAATCGCAACAACACATGAGGGGAAGTTTCTTCACCCAGAGGGTGGTGAATGTGTGGAATTCACTCCCACAGAAAGTAGTTGAGGCCAAAACATTGTGATTTCAAGAAGAAATTAGATATCGCTCTTGGGGCTAACGGGCGCAAGGGATATGGGAGGAAGGGGGGGGATCGGGATATTGAATTCGATGATCAGCCATGATCAAGTTGAATGGTGGAGCAGGCTCGAAGGGCCGAATGGCCTCCTCCTGCTTCTAGCTTCTATAAACATCAAGGGACAGGGGGATGATGCAGGAAAATGGAGTTGGCGTGGAACTCAGTAATGATCTCCCTGAAGGGCAAGAATCCAGAAGACTGGAACTTGTCACGAGATAAGTGAACTCAGAGAGTCAAAGGGCCCGATTTTACCATCGCGCGGCGCCTGTTTTCGGAAGCGAAAACTTGGTAAAGTCGGGCGTGCGGCGAGTAGCGCGATCCGCGCCTTGCGTCCGCACTGGTTCCCCCTTTACCAAGGCCTCAAAATGGCCGCGATCGGGGCAGTGCCCGGAACAGGCGCGACGGCCATTTAAATGCGTTTGCATGCATCCAAATTGAATTAGTGGGCTGCACGCCCAACCTTACCGGCACTTCCCCCTTTAGAAGAAGAAGAAGAAACCCTACAGCACAGAAAGAGGCCATTTGGCCCATCGAGTCTGCACCGACCACAATCCCACCCAGGCCCTACCTACATATTTACCCACTAATCCCTCTAATCTACGCATCCCAGGACACTAAGGGCAATTTAGCATGGCCAATCAACCTAGCCCACACATCTTCGGACTGTGGGAGGAAACCGGAGCACCCGGAGGAAACCCACGCAGACACGAGGAGAATGTGCAAACTCCACACAGACAGTGACCCAAGCCGGGAATCGAACCCAGGTCGCTGGAGCTGTGAAGCAGCAATGCTAACCCACTGTGCTACCGTGTTCGCCCATCCAGAATCGGCGCAAAACAGACATGCTCCATAAAAGTCCGATTCAGGCGCTCCAGTTAGTGAGGAGGTCAGTGCTGAGTGTCCGACGTCTCCCTGCTTGAGATTGGTGAGGGGGAAGGGGGATCTGCTGCCACTCTGCCTGAGATCAGTGAGGGGGAAGGGGGAATCCACTGCCACTCTGCCTGTGATCAGTGAGGGGGAAGGGGGAATCCACTGCCACTCTGCCTGTGATCAGTGAGGGGGAAGGGGGATCTGCTGCCACTCTGCCTGTGATCAGTGAGGGGGAAGGGGGAATCCACTGCCACTCTGCCTGAGATCAGTGAGGGGGAAGGGGGAATCCACTGCCACTCTGCCTGAGATCAGTGAGGGGGAAGGGGGAATCCACTGCCACTCTGCCTGTGATCAGTGAGGGGGAAGGGGGAATCCACTGCCACTCTGCACATCACTCTGCCTGTGATCAGTGAGGGGGAAGGGGGGTCCACTGCCACTCTGCCTGTGATCAGTGAGGGGGAAGGGGGAATCCACTGCCACTCTGCCTGAGATCAGTGAGGGGGAAGGGGGAATCCACTGCCACTCTGCCTGTGATCAGTGAGGGGGAAGGGGGAATCCACTGCCACTCTGCCTGTGATCAGTGAGGGGGAAGGGGGGGTCCGCTGCCACTCTGCCTGTGATCAGTGAGGGGGAAGGGGGATCCACTGCCACTCTGCCTGTGATCAGTGAGGGGGAAGGGGGAATCCACTGCCACTCTGCCTGTGATCAGTGAGGGGGAAGGGGGGGTCCGCTGCCACTCTGCCTGAGATCAGTGAGGGGGAAGGGGGATCTGCTGCCACTCTGCCTGTGATCAGTGAGGGGGAAGGGGGGGTCCGCTGCCACTCTGCCTGTGATCAGTGAGGGGGAAGGGGGGGTCCGCTGCCACTCTGCCTGAGATCAGTGAGGGGGAAGGGGGATCTGCTGCCACTCTGCCTGTGATCAGTGAGGGGGAAGGGGGGGTCCGCTGCCACTCTGCCTGAGATCAGTGAGGGGGAAGGGGGATCTGCTGCCACTCTGCCTGTGATCAGTGAGGGGGAAGGGGGGGTCCGCTGCCACTCTGCCTGAGATCAGTGAAGGGGAAGGGGAGGGTAGATCACTTTGGGGGCACCTGAGAATGGGTCTAAAAGTCGGATCTGAAACACTCCCAGTTTCAAGTCCGCCCAGCACTTAGAATCAAAATGGTAAAATAGGGCCTGAAGACTCATAGAGGTTTACAGCATGGAAACAGGCCCTTCGGCCCAACTTGTCCATGCTGCCCTTTTGTTTTAACCACGAAGCTAGTCCCAATTGCCCACATTGGGCCCATATCCCTCTATACCCACCTTACCCACGTAACTGTCTAAATGCATTTTAAAAGACAAAATTGTACCCGCCTCTACTACTACCTCGTTCCGGACACTCAGCACCCTCTGTGTGAAATAATTGCCCCTCCGGACACTTTTGTATCTCTCCCCTCCCACTTTAAACCTCTAGTTTTAGCCTCCCCTGCACAGGACGGGACAAAAATGTAACACCTGGGATCAGCCAATGGAAATTGAGTTGGAGAGAGAACGGAGAATCAAAAAGGTTGTCGTCAAAGGAATTCTCCCCACAGGAGAACATCGATTGAAAAACTTTCCTTCAACACATTCACCAGAGACAAGTGTTTGTACCTGGAATCGGGAATCAGCACAGACAGAACAACGAGAGTCCGTAAATAACTAAGGAAAATGCGACACAGCAAGTCACCCGACCGCTGATGGGTCAGAGTTTGATTGGCTGATTGGAGCCTGTGGGGGCAGCATCCAGCTTGCAGAGCGATGCCTCCCATAGCCGAATGCCCCTCAGACTGACCACAGATGAAGAGCGGGTCACCTGCGAAGACAGCAATGCACACACTGGAGCGGCGTCAAGGCAGCAAGTTGTGACAACAGTGGAGGGAGCAGGAATGCTGGGGAGGAACAGGGACACGAATCGATAATTATCCCGGGACTAACTGCTGGGGACGGGTTCGGATTCCAGACTTGTTCAGTTTGGAAATTGGCCTTTGCTCACCTGGCTTCACCGCTCTCATTCCCACTGCAGCTTTCCCTCCCGCGTTCTGTGGAACATTTCAGAACACAACATCCCTCGGGACAGTTGCAGGAATTACCGAGCAGAACAAAACACTCATCTTGATTCAACTTCAAACTGAGTCAGTGTCTAATTAACGCTTCGAGCGGCGAATCTCCGCGGAATTCTCCAGCTTGAATTGTCCGCAAAGTTCAAAGTTTTGCGTGGCATTTTTCTATAGTCTACATGTCTTTAGTACGGCACAGGGCGGCACGGCGGCACAGTGGTCGGCACTGCTGCCTCACAGCGCCAGGGACCCGGGTTCAATTCCCACATTGGGGGTCACTGTCTGCGCGGAGTCTGCACGTTCTCCCCGTGTCTGCGTGGGTTTCCTCCAGGGTGCTCCGGTTTCCTCCCACACTCCAAAGCAGTGGGTGATCGGGGAGGGAGGGAAGTCTGCAGGTGAGAGCGATTGGCGGGGGGTTGGTGATGTCCGTGGTGTGGGTGGGGGTAGGCTAGCATAAAAGGCAATTGGTGGTGGGCTGTAGTCCGGTGGGGCGGGTGGGAGGAACAGCAGGAGACCTCCCAGTTCACTGGGAGATTGGGGCGCCTGCGCAATGGTGCCCCTAGAGCTCATCAGCCGGCTTTCCAGTGAGCTCAGGCTCTGCCCCCCACCCCCACCCAACCCTGCTGGTGAGAATCTCATCTTGGCACTTTTTCTTTGCACTGAGTGCCATGACCTTGTGACTTGCAACTTGCCCAAAAAAGTCTGGCGCAATTCTCTCCCGTTTTATTGCTCGTTTGGCATTTAGAATTATCTTGTTTAGGTGGCGCCCATGCTATCATGTAGATATATAACAGATTACAGATTGGTCTGTTCATGACAGCTCCCCAAAATGGTTCAGTTCCCCTTGGGTCATCCACCATCTAGCGTCTGAATAACCTTCCCTGGTTGGGCAATTTGATGGGTCACTCCTACCGGACACTCCAATGGCTAACTGTTCCACTCTGCCCTCTGCTGTGTCCACTCTGTCCTCAGCTGTGTCCACTCTGTCCTCAGCTGTGTCCACTCTGTCCTCAGCTGTGTCCACTCTGCCCTCTGCTGTGTCCACTCTGCCCTCTGCTGTGTCCACTCTGCCCTCTGCTGTGTCCACTCTGTCCTCAGCTGTGTCCACTCTGCCCTCTGCTGTGTCCACTCTGTCCTCAGCTGTGTCCACTCTGCCCTCTGCTGTGTCCACTCTGCCCTCTGCAGTGTCCACTCTGCCCTCTGCAGTGTCTACTCTGCCCTCTGCAGTGTCCACTCTGCCCTCTGCAGTGTCCACTCTGCCCTCTGCAGTGTCCACTCTGCCCTCAGCTGTGTCCACTCTGCCCTCTGAAGTGTCCACTCTGCCCTCAGCTGTGTCCACTCTGCCCTCTGGAGTGTCCACTCTGCCCTCAGCTGTGTCCACTCTGCCCTCTGAGGTGTCCACTCTGCCCTCTGAGGTGTCCACTCTGCCCTCAGCTGTGTCCACTCTGCCCTCAGCTGTGTCCACTCTGCCCTCAGCTGTGTCCACTCTGCCCTCAGCTGTGTCCACTCTGCCCTCTGAGGTGTCCACTCTGCCCTCTGCAGTGTCCACTCTGCCCTCTGCAGTGTCCACTCTGCCCTCTGGAGTGTCCACTCTGCCCCTCAAAGCCAGGCTTCTATCCCAATTCCAGCCTTTCAACACTTTCTCAAAGCCAGAGACTGGGGTGGAAATAAAAGAAACAGAAAATTCTGGAAAAACTCAGCAGGCCCGGCAGCGCCTGCGGAGAGAGAAAGACGTCTCGGAGCCTGGACGACTCACCCAAGCTAAAGAGAGGGAGAGATGGGATGGATTTGAAATTGTTTATGACAGAGTGGAGCAAAGGTTAGAGGTCAGAGGTAGAAGGTCAGAGATAGGTGGGAGCTCAGGAGAGATTGGACAGAGATGTGACGGGCACAAGACAAAGCGAGTGTTAATGGCAGCATTAAGGACTAAAGAAGGTGAGAATAGTGCCATAAAGATAAGATCGAAGAATTTGTCATTAATCTTTCTCCCTCTCTTCAACTCTGAAGAAGAGTCAAACTGACTCGAAACATCAACTCTGTTTCCTCTCTCCACAGACACTGTTACAAGTCCGGTCGGATATTTCAAGGTGTTCTATGAAGCTCGCCTGACCTGTAATGTTTTATGTTGAATTTGGCGAGGATGAGCGTGAGAGGTTTGACTCCGGGTGTGATTCAACTGACCCACGAGGAGCTTTTATCAAAAACAAAGCTTCATTAAGAATATTGTTGACATGTATAGTTAGACACTCAGCAAGAACTTTTACCAATTACAAACAAGAAACACAGCAAACACGATAATGTATAACTCTTGAGGAAATATCTCTCATGTGTTCCAACCAAAGCCAACATCCAATACACAAACCCCTCCAAATAAACACAATACAGCATAGGGTAATGCCCACTTGTTACAGGAATCCCGCCTCCTGGGTTCAATGCTGAAAATCCCTTGTGAAGAAACTCAGAAGAGGTTGTAGTCAGAGGTTGATACCAGAGATGAGGGGTGTAGATTATGAGGAGAGACTGAGCAGATTGGGTTTGTACTCGTTGGAATTTAGAAGGCTGAGGGGGGATCTTATAGAGACCTATAAGATAATGAAGGGGCTGGATAGGGTAGGGGTGGAGAGATTCTTTCCACTGAGAAAGGAAGCTAGAACTAGAGGGCACAGCCTCAAAATAAAGGGGGGTCGGTTTAGGACAGAGTTGAGGAGGAACTTCTTCTCCCAGAGGGTAGTGAATCTCTGGAATTCTCTGCCCACTGAAGTGGTGGAGGCTACCTCGTTGAATATGTTTAAAGCGCGGATGGATGGATTCCTGATCGGTAAGGGAATTAGGGGTTATAGGGATCAGGCGGGTAAGTGGAACTGATCCACTTCAGATCAGCCATGATCTTATTGAATGGCGGGGCAGGCTCGAGGGGCTAGATGGTCTACTCCTGCTCCTATTTCTTATGTTCTGATGTAGTCGAATCTGTTTCCCAAAACACAGCTTCTTTAAGGCAGGATGGCCATAAGCCCCTCCTTCAGCGAACTGAGAATAGTTTCAGAACCAAACAAAGAGAAGAAGAGGGAGAGAGAGAGAGAGGCTGCTTCTGAGCTCACTGCTAAACTGCTCCCAACACACTCCCCAAAACCAAACTGAAAGCCCAAAGGAAAAAAAACCCCTATCACCTGACTGACACAGCTTAGCTCCACCCCCAATGACATCACTGAAGCTGTAAGTGGCATGATTTAAAAAAACCTTTCTTAAAGGTACACTCACACGACAGCGCTGCCAGACCTGCTGCACTTTTACAGCATTTTCTGTTTTTATTTCAAATTTCCAGCATTTGCAATATTTCACTTTTATTCAAGAGTCGAGGAAACAGTGAGTCCCGATCGAATTCTGCTCACAGGCACTGTCGCAGCATCACAACATTCCAGCTGTCGCCACATCGTTTGATGAATATCTCTCACCTGCCGTGAATCCGGTTGTATATCCATGAATCGGACTCAATCTCTGATTCTACACAATCGTTGACCACTCCATGGGTAAGGCTATTCAGCAGCCCACCTTATAGTTCAAGGGTCATCGAATGCAGCAAGGAAAATGATTCCTAATCAACAGGGTCTAGCTTGAAAAGGTAAAACAAGGATGTGGAACAAAGTCCAGCCGCAAATGGCCAGCGTGTAAAACAAGGCCTTGGGGATATGGTTAAAAATGTCAAAGAACAAAGAACAGTACAGCACAGGAAACAGGCCCTTCGGCCGTCCGAGGCTGCACCGATCATGATGCCCAAAATATACTACAAAAAACCTTAACAGTTTAAAGTTTATTTATTTATTAGTCACAAGTAAGGCTTACATTAACACTGCAATGAAGTTACTGTGAAAATCCCCTAGTGGCCACACTCTGGCGCCTGTTCGGGTACACTGAGGGAGAATTTAGCACCGCCAATTCACCTAATCTTTGTCTTTGATCTGCCCTTACTCGGTCCATATCCCTCTGTTCGCTCCATATTGATTTGATTTCAATTTGATTTGATCTTTGATTTATTCTTGTCACATGTATTAGTATACAGTGAAAAGTATTGTTTCTTGCATGTATACAGACAAAGCATACCGTTCATAGAGAAGGAAAGAAGAGGGTGCTGAATGTAGTGTTACAGTCATAGCTAGGGTGCAGAGAAAGATCAACTTAATGCAAGGTGGGTCCATTCAAAAGTCTGACAGCAGCAGGGAAGAAGCTGTTTTTGAGTCGGTTGGTACGTGACCTCAGACTTTTGCATCTTTTTCCCGACAAAAGAAGGTGGAAGAGAGAATGTCCGGGGTGCGTGGGGTCCTTAATTATGCTGGCTGCTTTGCCGAGGCAGCGGGAAGTGTAGACAGAGTCAATGGATGGGAGGCTGGTTTGTGTGATGGACTGATTTGATTTGATTTATTATTGTCACATGTATTAACATACAGTGAAAAGTATTGTTTCTTGCGCGCTATACAGACAAAGCATACCGTTCATAGAGAAGGAAAGAAGAGAGTGCAGAATGTAGTGTTACAGTCATAGCTAGGGTGTAGAGAAAGATCAACTTAATGCGAGGTAGGTCCATTCAAAAGTCTGACGGCAGCAGGGAAGAAGCTGTTCTTGAGTCGGTTGGTACGTGACCTCAGAACCTGTCCTGATGTCTCTTAACTGTTGCTAATGTGTCTGCTTCCACCACCTCCTCTGGCAGCGCGTTCCAGGCACCCACCACCCTCTGCATGAAAAAATTCCCCCGCACATGTCCCTTAAACTTTCCCCTCTCACCTTGAACCTCTGAACCCGCCCCCCGCCACTACCCACCCCCCCGCCACCCCCCCCCGCCCCTCACTCCTCCCCCCCCGCCCGTGTAATTGACACTTCCACCCTACCAATTATTTGACTTAATCAAAGCAGAATCACACTTAGGTTCAAATCATTGGCTGAGAAACTCCGACTAGCGGCGGAAAGCTATAAACCGCGAGAAATATTTGATTTTGTTTTGCCCACGTACCTGAGTTGAGGATTCACGATCCGTCTCCCAATGAGAGCAGCAGCCTTGGGCCTTCACGGGGACAATCTCCACAGTCCCCTGTGCGCCACAGGAGGACTCTAGCCATATCCTCTTATGATGGGCCAGTTTGGGAACACCCATTGAGGTCTCGCTTTGAATCAGCGGTTTTGTGTGTTACAGTCACAGCTAGGGTGTAGGGTGTAGCCTGACTTTAATCAGGCAATTGAGGCAGGCCTGTTAGAATATCAACTCCCCGGATTGATGGGCCAATCAGGGAGCTTCTTGCTTTGTGTTTAACCAGGAGTGTCAGTTCCTCTGGGACTCCGAGTGTAGGCTGCTGACTGAAAGCAGTCTCGATGCTGTTGTCAGACTTGTAAATAAAGGGATTTTGGTGAAGGGACTTCTGCCTCCGAGGACTTTTAATCATTGAATCCCTACAGTGCAGAAGGAGGCCATTCAGCCCATCGAGCCTGCACTGACCACAATCCCACCCAGGCCCTATTTCCATAACCCTACATATTTACCCTGCTAACCCCCCTGACACTAAGGGGCAATTTAGTACGGCCAATCCACCTAACCCCGCACATCATTGGACTGTGGGAGGAAACCGGAGCCCCCGGAGGAAACCCACGCAGACACGGGGAGAACGTGCAGACTCCACACAGACAGTGACCCAAGCCGGGAATCGAACCCAGGTCCCTGACGCTGTGAAGCAGCAGTGCTAACCACTGTGCGGCCCCAAAAAATCCCTGGCCTCGTATGGAAGACAAGAGATCGATTCCCTGCGATTATAAATACACGTTGATTTAAAAAAAATTCTTTTCTTTGCTTTTTCTTTTAAGCAGTTAATCCAGTTTTTATTGGTTCATTTAAAATGTGATTTAATTTTTGGAGATGAGTATTATTTAATCTGTACAAATGAACATGGGTTTTGTTACTTGTTTTAAATCTGTGGAACCCCTATTTAAATCTCCATTCTATTATTATATAACGTTACGGGTGGCATGATTATAAATGTTTGAATGTTTTAACTTAGAATTATGGAATTGGGAAGAAGAGGGGTCAGAACTTCTTGGACCAGGGTTTGGATACCTTAGAGGGGGGAATTCTCCCGTCCCGCCTGTTTGTGATTTATATAAACGATCTGGAAGAAGGTGTAACTGGGGTGATCAGTAAGTTTGCGGACGACACGAAAATGGCTGGACTTGCAGATAGTGAGGAACATTGTCAGAGGCTACAGAAGGATATAGATAGGCTGGAAATTTGGGCAAAGAAATGGCAGTTGGAGTTCAATCCAGATAAATGCGAAGTGATGCATTTTGGTAGAACTAACGTACGGGGGAGCTATACGATAAATGGCAGAAC
The DNA here is from genome assembly GCF_964213995.1 of Mustelus asterias. Taxonomy (NCBI): domain Eukaryota; kingdom Metazoa; phylum Chordata; class Chondrichthyes; order Carcharhiniformes; family Triakidae; genus Mustelus; species Mustelus asterias. The sequence continues at coordinate 25,335 of NW_027590203.1, forward strand.
CATAAAGGATGTAGATACGCAGAGGGGCCTGGGTGTGCAAGTCCACAGATCCTTGAAGGTGACGTCACAGGTGGAGAAGGTAGTGAAGAAGGCATATGGCATGCTTGCCTTTATAGGACGGGGCATAGAGTATAAAAGTTGGGGTCTGATGTTGCGGTTGTATAGAACGTTGGTTCAGCCGCATTTGGAATACTGCGCCCAGTTCTGGTCGCCACACTACCGGAAGGACGTGGAGGCTTTAGAGAGAGTACAGAGGAGGTTTACCAGGATGTTGCCTGGTATGGAAGGGCTTAGTTATGAGGAGAGATTGGGTAAACTGAGGTTGTTCTCACTGGAAAGACGGAGGATGAGGGGTGACCTAATAGAGGTGTATAAAATTATGAAAGGCATAGATAGGGTGGACGGTGGGAAGCTTTTTCCCAGATCGGTGGTGACGTTCACGAGGGGCCATAGGTTCAAGGTGAGCGGGGGGTGGGGGGGGAGGTTTAACACGGATATCAGAAGGACGTATTTTACACAGAGGGTGGTGGGGGCCTGGAATGCGCTGCCGGGCAAGGTGGTGGAGGCGGTCACACTGGGAACGTTTAAGACTTATCTAGATAGCCACATGAACGGAGTGGGAATGGAGGGATACAAAAGAATGGTCTAGTTTGGACCAGGGAGCGGCGTGGGCTTGGAGGGCCGAAGGGCCTGTTCCTGTGCTGTATTGTTCTTTGTTCTTTGCCACAGGAATCGGAGTGGGTGGGGGAACCTCGCAAAGGTCCATTGTCCTTGAGCGGGATTCCCTGGTGTTGGGGTGAGGGCAGCCAGAAAATCCCGCCCGTTATAGCATGAGATTGAGCAAGGAGGAATTCACTCTTTGGGCCGTGGGAAACCTCGATGCCTTTATCGTTAGTATCCTCCTGCCTTGCTCGCTTCACTTATAATTATCTGAAATGTAACTGTTTTTTAAAAAGTTTATTTATTAGTCACAAGTAACCTCACATTAACACGGCAATGAAGTTACTGTGAAAATCCCCTTAATGTTTCAATAAAGCATTTGTAGAATTTTGTAAAGTTTAATGGAAAACATTTATTAACAAAATCCCTATTTATAAATACAAAACCTTCACACCATGTTAACATTTAATTAAACATTTTACATTAGCAGCTGCCTGACATTATGTTCAATTGCCTCCTCATCTTTTCAAACTTCTTGTAATTGGACATAAGTTTTCTCTTTAACACAACGATTAATATTTTTTACTTTAACACAATGGTTTTGTTGTCTCTGTGTGCAGGGAGTTAAGGGAGGGAGGGATGGATGTGAGAGGTTTAAAGTTTAAACTTTAAGGTGGCACAGTAGGTTAGCACGGCTGCCTCATGGCGCCAGGGACCCGGGTTCGATTCCCAGCTTGGGTCACTGTCTGTGTGGAGTTTGCACATTCTCCCCGTGACTGCGTGGGTTTCCTCCGGGTGCTCCGGTTTCCTCCCACAGTCCAAAGATGTTAGGTGGATTGGCCGTGCTAAATTGTCCCTTAGCGTCAGGGGGATTAGCAGGGTAAATGTGGATTACGGAAATAGGGCCTGGGTGGGATTGTGGTTGGTGCAGACTCGATGGGCTGAATGGCCTCCTTCTGCACTGTAGGGATTCCATGATTTATTTATTAGTGTCACAACTAAGGCTTACATTAACACTGCAATGAAGTTACTGTGAAAATTCCCTAGTCGCCACACTCTGGCGCCTGTTCGGGTACACTGAGGGAGAATTTAGCATGGTCAATGCACCCAACCAGCTCCACGTTTAAACCAGAAGTTTAAACATGGCGCACTTTCAGCGCGCGTGACCATGCGTCGGGATTTCCATATTGTCCCAACACGCGTGTGCGGCACGCAATCACTGTAAGTCAGGATTCAGGACAGACGTTATGGGGACAACGTTACAAAGTAAGATCCCAAGAAGGTTCACTTAAAAGTCAAAAGCAAAGCAGAAATGAAATGACGGAAAGTAGTGACTGGCAGTGCTGGAGCTAAGAAGATATTCAGACACCGATCGCGAGTGATGGATCTTTTATTGCCTTCTTATCGATAAGGAGAAGAGAACTGGAGAGTTCCGAAGGCTTCCTCAGTCTGCTCTGCCCAATTGTGTACAGTCAGCCTCTCTTATTGGGCACTTCTTACAACTTCTCATAAAGATAATTGTTCCACTTCACGCACACCGGTAAATTATTTACATATAATACAAAGAGGTAGGCCTGAGACAATAGCTGTTTAATCGCGTCCCATCGGTAATGTCACAATCTTTAGTGGTGGACGGATGGAATGTCCGTTCAGACAATGGTCACTTAATCATGTCTTTATTACAGTTTCGGTGCTGTTAGCAAGAACATTCAGCTGTGTCCTGTTGATAGATATAGTAAAACATCCACTTTTTGTCTGCGCTGACTATTTCATGTACATGCAGAGACAGTCAATCTACAGTGAGGACACTGCTAATTTTCCTGGCCCCCTGACCAACACCCCCTGCTGTGCTCAGTTCTCCTCTGCCACAACAGCTGTAGGCTACAATATAACACAGGAAATATAATAATTTTGCGGTCCTTATAGACTGGGATTGGCAAGAATCATAGAGAAGGTGAGTTTGTAGAACTTTTTCAAGAGTTTCTTAATAAAGGATAAACTGGCACTGGAGACGGTACAATGAAGGTTCACTAGATTGGTCCCTGGAATGAGGGGGTTGTCCTATGATGAGGGACCTGAGTAAACTGGGTCCATGTTCTCTGGAGTTTAGAAGAATGAGAGGTGATCTCATTGAAACATCAAGTTCCAAGGGGGTTCATTCAGGTGGATGCTGAGAGATCGTTTCCGCTGGTCGGGGAATCTAAAACACGGTCTCAGGATAAGGGGTCGGTTGTCCTGGACTGAGATGAGGAGAGATTTCTTCACTCAAAGGGATGTGAATCTTTGGAATTCTCTCCCCCAGAGGATTGTGGATACTCCGTCGTTGAATATATTTAAGGCTGGGATAGACAGATTTTTTGATCTCTCAGGAATTTGGGGTGGCCCAGCGGCGGCTAACGCTGCTGCCTCACAGCGCCAGGGACCCGGGTTCAATTCTGGCCTTAGGTGACTGTCTGTGTGGAGTCTGCACATTCTCCCCGTGTCTGCGTGGGCTTCCTCCGGGTGCTCCCGTTTCCTCCCACACATGCAAAGGTCTGATGGTTAGGTGGGTTGGCCATGCTAAATTGCCCCTTAGGGTCAGGGGGATTAGCTAGAGGAAATGCATGGGATAACGGGGATAGGGCCTGGGTGGGATTGTGGTCGGTGCAGACTCGATGGGCCGAATGGCCTCCTCCTGCACTGTAGGGATTCTATGATTCTAATTAAGGGATTTGGGGAGTGGCTGGGAGAATGGAGGTTGAAATCCAAGATCAGCCATGATTGTATCGAATGATGGGGTAGGCTCGATGGGCCAATTTATGAAATAAATTGTTCATCATTTGAAGATTTCCCCAGGGACAGCTGTACTCGGGGACGAGAGAGTGAGAGAGAGGGAGAAAGAGGGAGAGAGAGAGAGAGTGAGAGAGAGAGAGCGAGAGAGGGAGAGCGAGAGAGAGAGAGAGCGTGCAAGAGAGAGAGAGTGAGCAAGAAAGAAAGAGAGAGAGAGTGAGCAAGAAAGAAAGAGAGAGAGAGAGAGTGAGCAAGAGAGAGAGAGAGAGTGAGCAAGAAAGAAAGAGAGAGAGAGAGAGTGAGCAAGAGAGAGAGAGAGAGTGAGCAAGAGAGAGAGCGCAAGAGAGAGAGAGAACGAGCGAGCGAGAGAGAGTGCAAGAGAGAGAGAGAGTGAGCAAGAAAGAAAGAGAGAGAGAGTGAACAAGAGAGAGAGAGCGCGAGAGAGAGTGAGAGAGCGAGAGAGGGAGAGCGAGAGAGAGAGAGAACGAGCGAGCGAGAGAGAGAGTGCAAGAGAGAGAGAGAGTGAGCAAGAAAGAAAGAGAGAGAGAGAGAGAGTGAGCAAGAGAGAGAGCGAGGGAGAGAGAGAGAGAGGGAGAGAGAGAGAGAGAGCGCGAGAGAGAGGGGGACTAGAATATTAACAAAGACTTGGGTCATATTCCCACTTGTGAAATCAGGCAGCTCACACTCGGTTGTACAGACTGAGGCTGCGACAGTAGCCAAATCAATCAGTCTATTTTGCAGATGTCTTCAAATGGATCAGTAGTCTGTGTCAGAATCAATGCCAACATTCACCTCCATGTTAATTAACAAATACAACAGGAAAGGTTGGGACAGATAACAGTTCAGTAAGCATTAGGAAGTAATAACTGCTTTGAAGCAAGCGCTCATATACACAACCCTCATATACACAGCCCTCATATACACAGCCCTCATATACACAATGCTCATATACACAGCCTTGATATACACAATCCTCATATACACAACCCTCATATACACAATCCTCATATACACAATCCTCATATACACAACCCTCATATACACAATCCTCATATACACAATCCTCATATACACAACCCTCATATACACAATCCTCATATACACAACCCTGATATACACAACCCTCATATACACAATCCTCATATACACAGCCTTGATATTCACAACCCTCATATACACAGCCTTGATATACACAACCCTCATATACACAACCCTCATATACACAGCCCTCATATACACAGCCCTCATACACACAGCTCTCATATACACAACCCTGATATACACAACCCTCATATACACAGCCCTCATATACACAACCCTCATATACACAACCCTCATATACACAACCCTCATATACACAGCCTTGATATACACAACCCTCATATACACAGCCTTGATATACACAATCCTCATATACACAACCCTCATATACACAACCCTCATATACACAGCCCTCATATACACAGCCCTCATATACACAGCTCTCATATACACAACCCTCATATACACAGCCCTCATATACACAACCCTCATATACACAACCCTCATATACACAACCCTCATATACACAGCCCTCATATACACAGCCCTGATATACACAACCCTCATATACACAGCCCTCATATACACAACCCTGATATACACAACCCTCATATACACAGCCCTCATATACACAACCCTGATATACACAACCCTCATATACACAACCCTCATATACACAGCTCTCATATACACAACCCTCATATACACAGCCCTCATATACACAGCCCTGATATACACAACCCTCATATACACAACCCTCATATACACAACCCTCATATACACAACCCTCATATACACAACCCTCATATACACAACCCTGATATACACAACCCTCATATACACAACCCTCATATACACAACCCTGATATACACAACCCTCATATACACAACCCTCATATACACAGCCCTCATATACACAGCTCTCATATACACAACCCTGATATACACAACCCTGATATACACAACCCTCATATACACAGCCCTCATATACACAGCCCTCATATACACAGACTTGATATACACAACCCTTATATACACAGCCCTCATATACACAGCCCTCATATACACAGCCCTCATATACACAGCCCTCATATACACAGCCCTGATATACACAACCCTTATATACACAGCCCTCATATACACAGCCCTCATATACACAGCCCTCATATACACAGCCCTCATATACACAGCCCTGATATACACAACCCTTATATACACAGCCCTCATATACACAGCCCTCATATACACAACCCTCATATACACAACCCTGATATACACAACCCTTATATACACAGCCCTCATATACACAACCCACATATACAGCCCTCATATGCACAGCCCTCTTACACACAACTCTCATATCCACGACCTTCATATTCACAATCCTCATCTACACAACCTTCAGATACACCACCCTCTTATACACAGCCCTCATATACACAGCCTTCTTATACACAGCCCTTATGTACACAGCCCTCATATACACAGCCCTCATGGACTGTTTCCTTCATGTGCATCGTCCTAAGGTATATTGCCCTTAAAAACATAGCTTTCATGTACACTGCCTTCATATAGAATCCTGATATACACAGCTCTCATACACCCAGCTCTTGTATATGCAGTTCCCATGTGCACGGACGAAGATCATATACACAATCCTTGTTTACACAGCTTTCATATACACAACCTTCATGTACAGTCTTACACGCACAGACTTCAAGTACACAGCCCTAATTTACACAGATTTCATCACAGTCCCCTATCTTTCACTGGGTTTATCCAAGTTATCAGGAATCCTACACTCCAATTAAATTAATTGGCCGCCTGCCCACTCCAAAGGTAATTTTAAGTCTCTCCTCTCTCGAATCGTATTTTCATTTCCCACACACACGGGTTTATGCAGCGAGTAGCTCGGCTAAAACAGCCCAGAGCGAACCTTAGCAAAGGTGGAGGGAGGTCTGATTCAATATCTCTCCCTCTGCACCGCGGAGAGAACAACATGGGTGCCCATTCCCCAGTGGTGAACCTCGGGCGGTGAGTGTGATTGGGCTATTTGGGGCTGCCACAAACACACTCTCTGTAAGAAGCTGAAATATAAACAGCCATCTGGCAGCACAGAACTTAAATATCACAGAAAATAGAAACGTAAATCTATGTATATGTGATGCTGTGACTGGGCAACACTGACTGAACAAGCCTGAGTGTGCTAATGGCTACACTAACAACCAGTTTCAGATGATCAGTCAAACTCATAATGTTGCACACTTACAATTGCTTAATGTGTCAGACATTCAAACTCGGGGACCTGTTCTCTGCAACCAAAAGGAATATCATAGAATCCACAGTGCAGAGGCCATTCGGCCCATCTCCCCCTGTTCTGTATGACTGATTATCTTCCCTAGGCCCTCTTACCTGCCCTATTGCCGTAACCCCACATGTTTCCCATAGCTAATCCACCCAACCTACACATCTTTGGAGCGTGGGAGGAAACCGGAGCACCCGGATGAAACCCACGCAGACACGGTGGAGGAGGGAATGAACGAACTGAGTCTTCCGAGGCCGTTAAAACATCAACAAAAACGGCTTTATTCAACATGCCTGAGGGAGAGCAGAACATGTGGCTGTAACTACAGCTTGCTTCCGAGCTACTCGACAGAGCATTGGCTGTTACAGATTTTTATACCCCATTTTTTACATTACAAAGCATTACAGTGACATCAGGTCGTCATATTGTTACTTTGAATTGGTCACTGTTCTGTTTTTGATTAATTTATACGGTTCCATTGTCTTGTCTGCTTTAGTCTTAATAGTTTTCTGGACATCTCCTGTCTACCTGTTCACAATATCAAAGCGCTGTGTTTGTCAAACTGATTTTGCTGGGGTGTTAATTGTCCCACCTCCTGGATATTTGATTAAGTTTTCAGAGGCACAATGGTTCCTGTAGACCTTTTGGAGCCTTGAGAATTGATATCAATTCACATACGGTTGTTGTAACCTTGGAGCGGTACCAGCTGGGTGTGACTGTTTTAGTGCCGCCTGAGATGTAATTATTTGTATTTTGTCTGGTCTGCCTGAGGTGAGTGTGGATGCTACAGTGCTGTCCATTGAATCTTCTCCCACACCCCTCTCCCCGTGCTCCTGCTCTCTCCCCATGCTCCTGCTCTCTCCCCGTGCTCCTGCTCTCCCCGTGCTCCTGCTCTCTCCCGTGCTCCTGCTCTCCCCGTGCTCCTGCTCTCCCCGTGCTCCTGCTCTCTCCCCGTGCTCCTGCTCTCCTCCTGCTCTCTCCCTTTGCTCCTATGAGACCATAAGACCATAAGACATAGGAGCAAAATTAGGCCACTCGGCCCATCGAGTCTGCTCTGCCATTCAATCAAGGCTGATATTTTTCTCATCCCCATTCTCCTGCCTTTTCTCCATAACCCCTGATCCCCTTATTAATCAAGAACCTATCTATCTCTGACTTAAAGACACTCAATGACCTGGCCTCCACAGCCTTCTGCGGCAAAGAGTTCCACAGATTCACCACTCTCTGGCTGAAGAAATTCCTCCTCATCTCTGTTTTAAAGGATCCTCCCTTTAGCCTGAGGCTGTGCCCTCTGGTACTAGTTTTTCCTACTTGGGGCGGCACGGTGGCACAGTGGTTAGCACTGCTGCTTCACAGCTCCAGGGACCTGGGTTCGATTCCCGGCTTGGGTCACTGTCTGTGTGGAGTTTGCACATTCTCCTCGTGTCTGCGTGGGTTTCCTCCGGGTGCTCCGGTTTCCTCCCACAGTCCAAAGATGTGCGGGTTAGGTTGATTGGCTATGCTAAAAATTGCCCCTTAGTGTCCTGGGATGCGTAGATTAGAGGGATTAGTGGGTAAAATATGTAGGGATATGGGGGTAGGGCCTGGGTGGGATTGTGGTCGGTGCAGACTCAATGGGCCGAATGGCCTCTTTCTGTACTGTAGGGTTTCTATGATTCTATGATTCTACTAGTGGAAACATCCCCTCCATGTCCACTCTATCCAGGCCTCGCAGTATCCTGTAAGTTTCAATAAGGGCCCCCCTCATTCTTCTAAACTCCAACGAGTACAGACCCAGAGTCCTCAACCATTCCTCATAAGACAAGCTCTTCGTTCCAGGGATCATTCTTGTGAACCTCCTCTGGACCCTTTCCAAGGCCAGCACATCTGCCCTTGGATACGGGACCCACAAGTGCTCACAATACTCCAAATGGGGTCTGACCAGAGCCTTATACAGCCTCAGAAGTACATCCCTGCTCTTGTATTCTAGCCCTCTCGACATGAATGCTAACATTGCATTTGCTTTCCTAACTGCCGACTGAACCTGCACATTAACCTTAAGGGAATCTTGAACAATGATTCCCAAGTCCCTTTGTGTTTCCCATTTCCTAAGCATTTCCCCATTTAGAAAACAGTCTATGCCTCCATTCCTCCTTTCAAAATGCATAACCTCACACTTTTCCACATTGTATTCCATCTGCCACTTCTTTGCCCACTCTCCTAACCTGTCCAGGTCCTTCTGCAGCCCCCCTGCTTCCTCAATACCACCTGTCCCTCTACATATCTTTGCATCATCTGCAAACTTAGCAACAGTGCCTTCAAATCCTCCAAATCGTTAATGTATATTGTGAAAAGTTGTGGTCCCAGCACCGACCCCTGAGGCACACCACTAGTCACCGGCTGCCATCCTGAGAAAGACCCCTTTATCCCCACTCTCAGCCTTCTGTCAGTCAGCCAGTCCTCTATCCATGCCACCCTTAACACCATGGGCTCTTAACTTATTTAACAGTCTCCTATGCGGCACCTTGTCAAAGGCCTTTTGGAAATCTAAATAAATCATGTCCACTGGTTCTCCTTTATCTAACTTCCTTGTTACCTCCTCAAAGAACTCTAACAGATTTGTCAGACATGACAAGTTTGCTCTCCTCCTGCTCTCTCCGCATCCTCCTGCTCCCCTCTTGCTCTCTCCCCTTGCTCCTGCTCTCCTGCTCTCTCCCTGTGCTCCTGCTCTCCCCCTGCTCTCTCCCTGTGCTCCTGCTCTCCCCGCATGCTCCTTCTGCCTTTGTTTGACTTCCAGCCCCAGGACCGATGTCCAATGAAGGTGCGTTCTGAATGCTGCCAAACGGGTTGAGTGCTGACCTTCAGATCCCTCCAAACACACAGGGACGGTGAGCAGTAAGAGTGGGGGAGAGCCCTGGTCAGCCATGTTTGATGTGGAGAGACGCCCCTCACGTTATAAACATGTGGCGACAGACGGGCGACCTGTTCTGGGAATTACTCGTTGTGGAAGCAGATGAAGCTTTGCCTTAGTGCGCCACTAGGTACGGGAAGAGAGCGGGAATTTTATGTTCTGAGGACATCCCAGGTTGCTTTCCAGCCAATGAATTAATGTTGAAGTGTTATCGCTGTTAGATAAGAGGTGAACTCATAGACACGGCAATGTGTCAATGATCAGATAATCTGCATTCACGTATTTGTTGAAGACAGATAAAGATTAATTGTACTGCTGAGAACGCCCCTATTTTCCTTCACGTCCACCTGAGAGCACAGAAAGGGTCTCTGTTTAAAATGTTACTCGAGAGGCAGCACCTCTGACAGTGCAGCCCTCCCTCAGTACTATATGGGAGAGTCAGCCTGGACTCATGCAGAAGACGCACCCAATTACCTTAGAAAGCATTCTTTCTGGTTGTATCACAGCTTGGCATGGCTCCTGCTCTGCCCAAGACCGCAAGGAACTACAGTAGGTTGTGAGTGAAGCCCAGCCCATCACGCGAACCAGCCTCCCATCCACTGACTCTGTCTACACTTCCTGCTGCCTCGGCAAAGCAGTCAACATAATTAAGGACCCCCCGCACCCTGGACATTCTCTCTTCCATCTTCTTCCTTCGGGAAAAGGATACAAAAATCTGAGGTCGCATAATCATAGAAATCATAGAAATCCTACAGTACAGAAAGAGGCCATTCGGCCCATCGAGTCTGCACCGACCACAATCCCACCCAGACACTACCCCCATATCCCTACATATTTACCCACTAATCCCTCTAACCTACGCATCTCAGGACACTAAGGGGCAATTTTGAGCATGGCCAATCAACCTAACCCGTACATCTTTGGACTGTGGGAGGAAACTGGAGCACCCGGAGGAAACCCACGACCAACCGACTCAAGAACAGCTTCTTCCCTGCTGCCGTCAGACTTTTGAATGGACCTACCTTGCATTAAGTTGATCTTTCTCTACACCCTAGCTATGACTGTAACACTACATTCTGCACTCTCTCCTTTCCTTCTCTATGAACGGTATGCTTTGTCTGTATAGCGCACAAGAAACAATACTTTTCACTGTATGTTAATACATGTGACAATAATAAATCAAATCAAATCAGATTCAAAGGACACAGGAATACCAGCTCAACAGAGGATGGAGATTTATTTATTTTTTACATGAATCTAAAACTTTCTTTACAGGTGTCACACCACGAAACCACCTTTGACAAAGGAATCTTTCCAAGGCATCACATTGGCAGGGAGGTAGCAATGGTCTGACAGAACAACACAGAGTCAGAAGAAACTCACGGTAAAATTCCAAAAAAATAAGCAAAACAGGGATGGATATTTCCTCGTATCTGTCAGAGCGAAGTTTCACTTTGGTCATTGAAAGTTCGAAAGGTTTATTTTTCAAACCTTAAATACAAATAAATCAATCCCAATACGTCCATATTCTGAAGCCCCAATTCACAAGAATACATTGAACTGTCGACAGAAGCAAGCAGGGGATGTGGACGCAGGCTGAAGGATGGGAGCGCTCTCTCTGGCACTGATGCACTGAAGGAACCACAGAAGACGAATTCACGCTGGTATCTACATCGCTAACATGCTCACACATAGAACATAGAACATAGAACATTACAGCGCAGAACAGGCCCTTCGGCCCACGATGTTGCACCGACCAGTTAAAAAAAAAACTGTGACCCTCCAACCTAAACCAATTTCTTTTCGTCCATGAACCTATCTACGGATCTCTTAAACGCCCCCAAACTAGGCGCATTTACTACTGATGCTGGCAGGGCATTCCAATCCCTCACCACCCTCTGGGTAAAGAACCTACCCCTGACATCGGTTCTATAACTACCCCCCCTCAATTTAAAGCCATGCCCCCTCGTGCTGGATTTCTCCATCAGAGGAAAAAGGCTATCACTATCCTTTTTTACGCGCAAAATGACACCGCAAAAGCGTCCAAATGTTTCTGGGTGAGAAATTTAACGGGGCTCAACAATCGCAACAGTTCCTGAAAACGTCGGAAGTACTTCTTCAACCACCGAAACAAACTGGCTTTAGTTGGTTCCCATGATGTGGAGATGCCGGTGTTGGACTGGGGTAAACACAGTAAGAAGTTTAACAACACCAGGTTAAAGTCCAACAGGTTTATTTGGTAGCAAAAGCCACACAAGCTTTCAGAGCTCTAAGCCCCTTAGAGCTTAGAGCTTAGAGCTCCGAAAGCTTGTGTGGCTTTTGCTACCAAATAAACCTGTTGGACTTTAACCTGGTGTTGTTAAACTTCTCACTGTGTTTAGTTGGTTCCATCAGAGAGAAAAGAAACACATTTACAAATGACCAACTCTCACATGGCGCTGGCCTCCACTCCCAGTTCGGTTATCTGCTCTGAACCGCAGACAGATCAAAGCCGCCGCGACACTCTGATGGATTTAGGGACATTGTCGAACGTCCTCCCTCAGAAGCGCTCTTGGATTGTTGCGTCCCGCCAAGCTCTCCACGCGGGCCGGCCGCCCGACCTTGCAGTTCTCCTCGTTTATCTGGGAGGTATCGGTGGTCGCTGCCTGGAACCCGGTCACCGTGTTGGCCACTTGGACAACGTGGACTTTATTGGCTGCCTGCTTCTTCAGGAGACAAGTGAAGACCTGTTTGAACCTCTTGCGGAAATGCTTTGATATCAAGGCATACACGATGGGGTTGAGGCAGGAATTGGCGTAGGACAGACAGTGCGACACAAGCCGGAAGGCGTAGGTCGCCTTGTTGAACGGGAAGTAACCGAACCAAAAGCACATGATCACCACATGGTGGGGTAACCAGCAAAGGCAGAAGAGTACGGCAACAATAATAATCATCTTGGTCACTTTGCGCTTGGCCCTCTTGGATTCGGAGATGGTTTCGATGGGATCCACTGATGTCCACAGGTACTTGATTGTTCTGGTGTAGGCCAGACTCAGGACGGTAACCGGGATCAAAAAGCCAAACACAAAAGAGGAAATGTCCATGATTTTCCTCTTTCTGTCCTCCCAGACGGGCACACAGATGGGTGTCCCCCTGTAATGGGCAATCTGATAGTAACTCAGGTACGGCCCAGCCAAGATGATGGACAATGCCCAGATCACTGCGATGGCTGCCGTGGCATTCCGCGCAGTGCGGAGATCCCGGGATTTCAAAGGGTATCGAATGGCCAGGTATCTACAAAGAGAAAAGCAGGATTCGATCACTCAGTGCATTGTGTCATCAGCGCTCACTTTATTCCATCTGAACCCACTACAGAATCTGGGATCCACTCCAGGATCTGGGATCTACTCCAGGATCTGGGATCCACTCCAGGATCTGAACCACTCCAGGATCTGGGATCCAGCCCAGGATCTCAGCCCCAACAAGGCGGAAGCTTCCACCAGGATCCAGACCCTCTCCCCCCCTCAGCGAGCTGCTGCCTCCATTGGACCATTCACCAACACACTGGCTTCTGGAGATAGAGATGCAGCCTATAGAGTGAACCCTCCACAGCGCTGAGAGAAGCCAGGACCCCCCCCCCACTCTCTCCCAACCCACCTCCCCCTCTCCCCACCCTCCCCCCACTCTCCCAACCCACCTCCCTTCTCCTCCCCACCTCCCCTCACTCTCCCAACCACCCCCTGCCCCCTTCCGCCACTGCGCCCCCCTCCCATCCCCTGTGTGTGGAGAGTTCCAGCTGTGGACTGATGCTTAAGGAAGATTAACAAACTGGATTGGTGTGAATACCTTGTTAAAAAGCAGTAAGCATAGAACACAGAATATAGAACAGTACAGCACAGAACAGGCCCTTCGGCCCACGATGTTGTGCCGAGCTTTATCTGAAACCAAGATCAAGCTATCCCACTCCCTATCATCCTGGTGTGCTCCATGTGCCTATCCAATAACCGCTTAAATGTTCCTAAAGTGTCTGACTCCACTATCACTGCAGGCAGTCCATTCCACACCCCAACCACTCTCTGCGTAAAGAACCTACCTCTGATATCCTTCCTGTATCTCCCACCACGAACCCTATAGTTATGCCCCCTTGTAATAGCTCCATCCACCCGAGGAAATAGTCTTTGAACGTTCACTCTATCTATCCCCTTCATCATTTTATAAACCTCTATTAAGTCTCCCCCTCAGCCTCCTCCGCTCCAGAGAGAACAGCCCTAGCTTCCGCAACCTTTCCTCATAAGACCTACCCTCCAAACCAGGCAGCATCCGGGTAAATCTCCTCTGCACTCTTTCCAGTGCTTCCACATCCTTCCTATAGTGAGGTGACCAGAACTGCACACAATACTCCAAATGTGGTCTCACCAAGGTCCTGTACAGTTGCAGCATAACCCCACGGCTCTTAAACTCCAACCCCCTGTTAATAAAAGCTAACACACTATAGGCCTTCTTCACAGCTCTATCCACTTGAGTGGCAACCTTTAGAGATCTGTGGATATGAACCCCAAGATCTCTCTGTTCCTCCACAGTCTTCAGAACCCTACCTTTGACCCTGTAATCCACATTTAAATTAGTCCTACCAAAATGAATCACCTCACATTTATCAGGGTTAAACTCCATTTGACATTTTTCAGCCCAGCTTTGCACCCTATCTATGTCTCTTTGCAGCCTACAACAGCCCTCCACCTCATCCACTACTCCACCAATCTTGGTGTCATCAGCAAATTTACTGATCCACCCTTCAGCCTCTAAGTCATTAATAAAAATCACAAAGAGCAGAGGACCAAGCACTGATCCCTGCGGCACTCCGCTAGCAACCTGAAAATCCGAAAATTTTCCATCGACCACCACCCTCTGTCTTCGATTAGACAGCCAGTTACCTATCCAATCGGCCAACTTTCCCTCTATCCCACACCTCCTCACTTTCATCATAAGCCGACCAATAGGGACCTTATCAAACGCCTTACTAAAATCCATGTATATGACATCAACTGCCCTACCTTCATCAACACACTTAGTTACCTCCTCAAAAAATTCCATCAAATTTGTGAGGCACGACTTGCCCTTCACGAATCCATGCTGACTATCCCGGATTAATCCGCATCTTTCTAAATGGTCGTAAATCCCATCTCTAAGGACCTTTTCCATCAATTTACCAACCACCGAAGTAAGACTAACCGGTCTATAATTACCAGGGTCATTTCTGTTCCCTTTCTTAAACAGAGGAACAACATTCGCCATTCTCCAGTCCTCTGGCACCATCCCCGTGGACAGCGAGGACCCAAAGATCAAAGCCAAAGGCTCTGCAATCTCATCCCTTGCCTCCCAAAGAATCCTAGGGTACATTTCATCAGGCCCAGGGGACTTATCGACCTTCAGTTTATTCAAAACTGCCAGGACATCCTCCCTCCGAACATCTATTTCCTCCAGCCTATTAGCCTGTAACACCTTCTCTTCCTCAAAAACATGGCCCCTCTCCTTGGTGAACACTGAAGAAAAGTATTCATTCATCACCTCGCCTATCTCTACTGACTCCATACACAAGTTCCCACTACTGTCCTTGACCAGCCCTAACCTCACCCTGGTCATTCTTTTATTCCTCACATAAGAGTAAAAAGCCTTGGGGTTTTCCTTGATCCGACCCGCCAAGGACTTCTCGTGTCCCCTCCTAGCTCTCCCATGCCCCTTTTTCAGCTCATTCCTTGCTAACTTGTAACCCTCAATCGAGCCATCTGAACCTTGTTTCCTCATCCCTACATAAGCTTCTCTCTTCCTTTTCACAAGACATTCCACCTCTTTCGTGAACCATGGTTCCCTCACTCGGCCATTTCCTCCCTGCCTGACAGGGACATAGCTATCAAGGACATCCAGTATTTGTTCCTTGAAAAAGTTCCACTTTTCATTAGTGCCTTTCCCTGACAGTTTCTGTTCCCAACTTATGCCCCCTAATTCTTGCCTAATCGCATCATAATTACCTCTCCCCCAGTTGTAAACCTTGCCCTGCCGTACGGCCCTATCCCTCTCCATTGCAATAACAAAAGACACCGAATTGTGGTCACTATCTCCAAAGTGCTCTCCCACAACCAAATCTAACACTTGGCCCGGTTCATTTCCCAGTACCAAATCCAATGTGGCCTCACCTCTTGTCGGCCTATCCACATATTGTGTCAGGAAACCCTCCTGTACACACTGCACAAAAACTGCCCCATCCGAACTATGTTCTGTGATCATTCCCACAGGACAGCACTCCCGAATAAATAATCTTTATTAACGCTCATTGTCTGCATCCGTTCAGGCTGTACGTCCCTGATCAAACAAATCATTGCTTCAAATACTCTGGAACACCTCAATTAAATACTCTGGAAAACCTCGATTAAATACTCTGGAAAACCTCGATTAAATACTCCGGAGCACCTCGATTAAATACTCTGGAACACCTTGATTAAGTACTCTGGAAAACCTCGATTAAATACTCCGGGAACACCTTGATTAAATACTCTGGAATACCTCGATTAAATACTCTGGAACACCTCAATTAAATACTCTGGAACACATCGATTAAATACTCTGGAAAACCTCGATTAAATACTCCGGGAACACCTTGATTAAATACTCTGGAAAACCTCGATTAAATACTCCGGGAACACCTTGATTAAATACTCTGGAAAACCTCGATTAAATACTCCGGGAACACCTTGATTAAATACTCTGGAAAGCCTCGATTAAATACTCTGGAAAACATCGATTAAATACTCTGGAACACCTCGATTAAATACTCTGGAAAACCTCGATTAAATACTCCGGGAACACCTCGATTAAATACTCTGGAAAACCTCGATTAAATACTCCGGGAACACCTTGATTAAATACTCTGGAAAACCTCGATTAAATACTCCGGGAACACCTTGATTAAATACTCTGGAAAGCCTCGATTAAATACTCTGGAAAACAACGATTAAATACTCTGGAAAACGATTAAATACTCTGGAACACCTCGATTAAATACTCTGGAAAACATCGATTAAATACTCTGGAACACCTCGATTAAATCCTTTGTTGACTTTCTCGCCTCTTAACAGAACATTGCCAGTTTCTTCAGCCTCTCCACCTAACTCAATGCATCAGTCGCTGAAAGTAAGCGCGCAGGTACAGCAGGCAGTAAAGAAGGAAAATGGTATGTTGGCCTTCATAGCGAGAGGATTTGAGTATAGGGATAGCGATATTTTGCTGCAATTGTACAGGGCATTGGTGAGGCCACACCTGGAGTATTGTGTGCAGTTTTGGTGTCCTTATCTGAGGAAGGATGTCCTTGCTATAGAGGGAGTTCAGCGAAGGTTTACCAGGCTAATTCTTGGGATGGCAGGTCTGTCATATGAGGAGACACTAAGTCAGGAAGGATTATATTCAATGGAGTTTAGAATAGTGAGAGGGGATCTCGTAGAAACTTATAAAATTCTAACAGAGGTCGAATTTCTTGGCGCTGTGAGGCAGCAGTGCTAATCACTGTGCCAACATGCCGCTCCTGTGGGAACAGGATTAAGCCATTTGACTCCACCTTCCTGTCTGATCCCCAGATCCCTTCATTCCCCTTCTCTCTTTCTATTCCTTTTCTCCCTCATATGTTTATCCAGTTCCCTCCTTAAAAGTGACAGTGCTGTTCACCTCAATCACTCCACTCTAACCTCTAACCTCAGCCTTCCCAAGCGTACTCTAGGAAAGACGTGCCTTGTGAATTCTTTCTTGGATTTATCAGTGACCATCCGGTCTCTCCAGTTTCAGACAGCTGTACAAGTGGAAATATAGCACGCTCTCTACATTGTGGGAAGGCCGTGACGCAGTGTATTGTCATTGGACCAGAGACCCAGAGACCCAGGGTAATGCTGTGGGGACCCAGGTTCAAATCCCACCACAGCAGATGGTGAAATTTGAATTCAATTTAAAATATCTGAATTAGGAATCGACTGATGACCATGAAACCATTGTCGATTGTCGGAAAAACCCATCTGGGTCACTAATGTCCTTTAGGGAAGGAAATCTGCCGTCCTTACCCGGTCTGGCCTACATGTGACTCCAGAACCACAGCAATGTGGTTGCCTCTCAACTGCCCTCTGAACAAGGGCAACAAGGGATGGGCAATAAATGCTGGCCAGCCAGTGACACCCATGTCCCACAAATGAATAAAAGCCACTCAGTTCAGTCATTGGGATGGGAAAGAATCCTGTCGCAGCGATATTCACATCCTGTGAGTGAATCTTTTTAAAAATCAGAGAATGGCAGAAATGACAATACCAGCTCCCCACAATGTGCAGAGTGTGTGAGTGAGTGTGTGTGTGTGTGTGTCTGTGTGTGTGACTGTGTGTGTGTGTGTGTCTGTGAGCGTGTGTGTGAGTGTGTGTGTGTGTGTGTCTGTGAGCGTGTGTGTCTGTGAGTGTGTGTGTGTGTCTGTGTGAGTGTGTGTGTGAGTGTGTGTGTGTGTGTGTGAGCATGTGCGTGTGAGTGTGTGTGAGCGTGTGTGTGTGTGAGCGTGTGTGTGTGAGTGTGTGTGTGTGTGTGTGAGTGTGAGTGTGTGTGTTTGTACAGGCTATAAAACTAAATAGACCAGATAGTCACCAATAATTCAACAAAGAATTCACGAGGCACTTCTTTACTGTCAGTTCTCTCAGTTTCAGAGAAGACTATTTGACTGGGGTAGGCATCACAGCTGAGCCTAATCTTGCCTTACACATACATACACTCACTTACTCTCACATTCACACCCATTCACTCACTCTGTCACACACTCATTCACACACACACACATACACTCACACACCCACACACACACACACACTCAGTCTCACACTCTCTCACTCATTCACACACACACACTCTCACACCCACACACACACTCAGACTCACACACACTCACACACACACTCACACACACTCACACTCATACTCACAGACTCAAACACACACTCACACTTACACACACACACTCACACAGACTCACATTCACACACACACACACACACACTTACAGATTCACACACTCACACACACACTCACACGCATACTCACACACACATTCACACCCACACACTCAAACACACACACTCACACACACTCACAGACTCACACTCACACACACACACTCACGCACACACACACTCAGACACACACACTCACACACACACACTCACACACACACACACATTCACACACACACACACTCACACACTCACGCACCCACACACTCACATTCACACACACACACACATTCACACACACACACACTCACACACTCACGCACCCACACACTCACATTCACACACACACACTCACACTCACACACACACATACACATACACACACACTCAAGATTCACACACACTCACACACACACACATTCACACACACTCACACACACACACATTCACACACACTCACACACACACACACTCACACACACACACACACACACACACACATTCACACACACACACACACACACACACATACACATACACACACACTCACTCACACACACATTCACACACACTCACACACACACTCACACACACACACACATTCACACACACTCACACACACACACACGCACACACACACATTCACAAACACGCACACTCACATACACCCACATCCAGCTGTTTCTGTGAGTGCAGTTTCCTGGAACTCTCAGTGCGGACCGCTGATTTGACTGAGGTTATAATCCACAAGATCCGAAGAGCACTGGGAGTGGAATTACCTGTCGACAGACACAGCAGCCAGTGTGAAGCTGCTGGCGTACATGGTGAGGTATATGAAAAAGTGGACCACTTTGCAGGTGAACGAGCCGAACAGCCATCCATCCAGGGTGTAGATAGTGGCTTGGAAAGGAACGCAGAAGAGAATGAAGAACAGATCTGCAATGCTGAGGTTTAAGATGAAGAGATTGGTTGTGTTGTAGCTCATCTGCCCGTTCCGCAGTA